>NC_071274.1:3351425-3363925 GCF_023375685.1 Ictalurus furcatus
TTTCCCACTTGCTCCCGTTTCCTGGATGGAGAGGAAGCTTCACGGCGTAACGCTCTCTCGTCTCTGGCACTGCGCTGATGATGAAACAGACGACAGATGCTGTGGTCTCGCTGGAAAACAAGTGCTAACAAATAGCGACAGCGACGCTCAGCCTGTACTTACATGCTGCCTATATGAGGTTCAGTGCAGGGAATGGGAAAAGCCACCTAATGAGATGGTGTGTGTGTGTGCACGTGCATGTGTGTGTGTGTGTATATATATATATGTTCGTGTGTGTGTGTGTGTGTGTGTGTGTGTGTGTGTGTGTGTGTGTGTGTGTGTTGCATCAGGTCAGCCGTCCCCGACTTCTTTCTTCTTCTCTTTGGCCTTGACCGAGGGCTTTTTGGACACCTTTACTTTCTCTTTCTCAGGCTCGAGCGCAGAGTTGTTCTCCCTGTTCGATTCTTTTTTCGACTCTTTCAACGATTCCTTTGACTCCTTCTTCGACTCTTTCTCCTTGGTTGACTCTTTTGAGTCCTTCTTGATCTCTTTTAACTCTTTCTCTGGATCCTTCGCTTTCTTTTCTTTTGATGAACCTGAAAAAAAAAGAAAACAGATTTAAGAGAACATTGAAAATCAGATCAAATTTATTATTAGTCATTTTTTTATTTTATTTTAATAATTCAGATAGCATTTACTTTACAAATTGTTGCTGTAAAAACAGTCAATTATAATATAGAGAATAATATATGCATAGGTAACATGAGATATTAAACATGTAACTAACAAATAAATTGTTGGAAGAACAAATTGTGTCGTTTGCTTAAAAGTTTTTGCCCCGCAATATTTACAGATTCAACCCATTTCTATGTTTATATCTTAAATTAGTCAGGTGTAAATCGTGCGTATTTAGATGTAAAAATGATTTGCTTTATTATTTTTGTTAGAATTTTCTGTTTTATCTTTACATTTAATTTGATAATACATTTCAATAATATACATTTTTACTGAAATCATCTTTGAATTTTTTTGGGACATTTTATGCTGTTCACAATTTGCTTTAGTAACATCTAACAGGTGTTATTATTTAGTAATTACCGCGTGCGCTTGTTTATCAGACCTCCCATAAAAAATTTTTAAAAAGAAGGTGTGTGAAATACAACAGCAAGGTGAATTATTTCCATTTGGTACGAGTTATCGGGTGTTTAGAGGTCAGAGATAACATTGAGATCGGGGAATTTAACCGATTATATACGGACGCACGAATATATTATGGATAAGTGTGCGTATACATACACAGACACACACGCAGAAGCAGCAGTGCTACCCCCCACACACTGAAGATAAATCACATTAAAACATCTTTGATGCATGTGCTTATCGTTGTGCAAACACACACACACACACTTAACAGAGTGTGTAGAATGCCGTCATGTGTCAGTGGCCCAATTAAGCTGGTGTCTGCTGTCAGCTCCCAGGGGGAAAAACTGTAAGCTTGGTCAGTCTCTCTTTCTATATCTCTGTCTCTCTGGACCCGGAGACGCCAAGTGCGCAGGTGGGAGGATAGAGACTCGTCCCGGTGGGTTTAAGTGTTCTCTCTTAGCAGTGTGTGTACTAGCACTGGGCAGTATCATGGGGTTGTGATTAAGCGCATGATCCCATCGTGTGTGTCTGATTCTGACAGACGTTTCTGCTGCCTGCTGTGACTGACAGAGTGACAACAGCACCTGACTCATAACAAAAGAAACGTGAACACACACAAGCACAGGTTCCTCTCAGCTTCTGATTGGCTCACTGATAAGGTAAGAACAGGGCCGTCCAGTCCCAGCGATCGCCGTCGCTCATTAACGTCTAGCAAAGCGTCCGGTGTGTGTTTTCCCGAGCGACCGTTTTAAAACGAGTCTCCTTCAGCTCTTGTAATATAAATGTTGAGAGTAGATTGACTGAGAGAACTTCTAAGTGCTTCCATATGACGGAAACCTCAACATGCAAATGAGTTCCCGTGCGGCCGGCCAAACCAAAACAAGAGGGCGAGATAAGAAGAAATACATACGTGAAAAACTATAGAGAGGCTCGTAAAAAAAAGCCGCACGGGCAGAAGAACAAAGCGGCACGTGTGATGTGAGGCGGAAAAGCACTAATAAAGCTGGAGTCTATATATATATATATATATATATATATATATTATATATATATATATAAGCAGAGACGGCTTCAAGAGTGAGTAGAGCCAGTGCCAGGGCTTGTACCAACCACCAACCTAACTCTTGGATCTTTTACAGCTAATTAAAGCTGCAGTATGTAACTTTGTTAAGAAGAAAGCATGACTGTATTTGAAATATTGACACAAAAGAGTTATTGAAACAGTAGAGGGAAACGCTCTAGTACATGGAAAGTCTAAAATACGAACTACTTGGGTTGGATCAGACTTCATGGGCCGCCAGAGCAAATCTTAAAGGAAATCCTCCAATTTCCAAGTCCGCCCCACTGCAGCTTTAAATGCAAAAATCTGAGCATGCACAAGTGTGTGCGCTGACTAAGACATGTTCTCTCACACCTGCAAGCAGATCTCTCTACTCTGAGGTTCGTTTTTAACTAGTGAGACATTCTAGCCCGAAACAGAAATTCCTAACTTCCAGTGAAACATAAAACTTATTATTAATTTCAGAAATTTTTTGAATGACTCTTTCTGCTTTTTATGCTAAAACAGTTCATTAAATAAATACCAGGTAATGAAGCAACACGTTACTGGTTAACAGATAGTTTGACATTACTCTACAAAAACCAAGCTAATATACCTTATAAAAATAATACTAAATGGATAAATATGATCGATTTCATGAATTCTTCGTGTGGTTGATTTTAAGAAGTATTCTGCGTTCGCGCCGGCTGCAATTTTCCACCTCACGGCACTCAGATTACTCTACGTTAGTCCCTGTGGGCGTGTCCTATCTTTAGTCTATTGCCGGTTGCCATGGTTTGACCGGTAGCACCAGGCTAGAGCAGAATCCACACAAACTAGCTACAGAATGTAAATAAAACCAGCCATTTGATCACTAAACATACAATTCTAGACTATAATTGCTCAACTTTGTTGTGCCACTTGGCCCAATCATTTCATCAGTTCTCATTGAAAATAAATGGCTCCCGGCTGCTTTGTCGAGTCACATCGCAGGGTTAACAACTACACCTCATTCATTTTTTTTTTTCATCCTATATATCAGTTATATAACAACAAGTCTTCACCTTAATTCCCCCCCCCAATTTCGCTTTTAAACTTGGCCGAACTTGGAGATGAAATGGAGACCGCAGTATGTCACAGGTCACAGGTTAATCCTGTGCTGTCAGGTAACTACAGGTCTAATCTTTACAGCTACTGTGTTGGAGTGTTTGAGCGTAGGTGAAGGGGAAGCAAAGGTGTGAGCTTACGACCCTGTAAAAAATCTGAACTTGTCATAATCTGACGATCTGAATAAGCAAGCGCACAATGATTAGACTGGACTTCATCGTCACTGCACGGGTACAAGAAACAGTAACGGAATGTGGTTTTGCGTCGAGTCAGATGTAGCCTCTAGCACTCTTGATATTTAAAATCCGACAACAATTATGATTATATCATTAAAAAAAAAAAAAAATCACAAACAGTTAAGACTTAAACACAATCAGGGCCATCATACAAAAAATTGAAAAGTCTGGAATAGCTGAAGAGTTGTCAAGAACCCCATTTCTGTTTTCTTTCCCTTTATTTACAGGTAAATAATAACGTGGTTGCTGATAAAGCCTGTAGCTCACTAATTTAACACACAACCCAAACAATGCAACACACACACACACACCAGACTAAACACATCATCTAGTTAGCGCATATCTACCAGTGGAACATCATCTGTGTCACCTCACGTGTTCTGAACATGCATGAGCTTCAAAGTTACTTCACTGAGAAATGTGTGTGTGTGTGTGTGTGTTCTACAGCACGGCGCTATCTCATCAGGCACCAGCACGAGCACACACAGAAAGAAGGACAGTGGTAAACAGTTTGATAACGCCGGCCGAGGACAAAGCACATATCGGCGTTTCAAAGAGTCGATTTTCCGCTCAGGTGGGTGTGTGAGACTCTGACGGCCGTAGTCAAAACACACACACATGGACACACAGAGCGCCTGCATGGCCCTCCGGACTGTTCGATGTGGGAGGCTTCTGCGCTCTTCCCATTGTTTTATAAATACTGCGGCTCTGCTGGACGACTCTCGGCACCGCGTGTGTGTGTCGCAAGCTAAAAGTGGAAGTCATGGGAACTGTCCAGTCAGTACGCGAATGTGTGAGAGTGTTCTGAGAGATCTCAGTATTTCTGTACGTAAGGAGTTAACGAGGAGACGAAACGCATGTATGCGAAAGGCAGGAGACTTGTATAGATACTACTCTATACACACTCCATCAAAGAACTCATCTATTTGATGGCAGCCTGGTGCGTTAGACACCTGCCTCTACCTTCCGCTTTCATAAAGGTGTGGCGGCCCAGGAAAACCCATCATGTGGTGAAACGTTTACGTCTTCTACCACGTATAGTTCTGAAAACGAGAACCAGGCGTATCTGAACCGAACTATTCTTCAGCGTTGTGAAATCCCGCAAAAGCGAGCATTTGAAAGATTTCATTCTGAGCAAAAACGATATAACGATATAACAATATATTTATACATAGTATAGCTATAGTACTTTTACAACATGTCAGACACCAGAAAAATGCAATTATTTGGATTAAAAACTCCAGATTGTATTAATATGCAAAATAGAAACACCTTTAACTGTGCACAAACACCGCCCCCTTTTCCCGGTAAACCTTCCTTATATTTACTTATTAACCCCGCACCGTATTTTACGATGTTTATTACACCGATTTACCATCGAAAATTGTAGGTATCCCAGTTTCTTAAGTCTGCTCACTCCCCGTGGGTATGGCCTTGATGGGTATGGCCTTGATGGGCATGGCCTTCATGTTAACATGAAACCATGTTAACAGTGCACTGTAGTTAAATTCGATTGCTGTGAATTGTTTTCCATCATTTTCTTAATAGAAAGGTGGGATTCATGTGTTTTATTTAGTGTGTTTTTTTTTTTTTCCAAGGTCAGATGGTCAAATGTCAGGACTCACTTTATTATAGCCTTACTTCCATATTCAGCTGGAAATCGTTCATGAATAATGGAAAAATTTTTCCTTCATTCGTTTTAAGGAACTGCTGTATCCTGGACATGGTCAAGGTGGATCTTGGGAATACTGGGTGTGAGGCGAGAATACACCCTGGATGGGTTGATAGTCTATCGCAGGGGTGTCCAATCTAATCCGGAAAGGGCCGGTGTGGGTGCGGGTTTTCATTTCAACCAAGAAGAAGCCACACCTGAATCTATTGAAAGCCAAGATCAACTGATAAACAGGTGGAATCAGGTGTGGCTCCTGCTTGGTTGGAATGAAAACCTGCACCCACACCCGCCCCTCGCGGATAAGATTGGACACCCCTGGTCTATCGCAAGGCCCCATGCACATGCTCTCATTCACACCTAAAAGCACTTCCGAAATCGCCAATCCACCGTCTGTCAAAGTAAACCGGAGAACCTGGACTGCAAACACCAAACACTCCAGGCAGGCTCAGGATCGCTAAATCCGATTTTCCAGCCTTGACTTTGGGTCAGTGGTAACTCTGTGGGTTAGCGTCTGTGTGTGTGTGATTAGAAGATTGCAAATTTAAATTCCAGGACTGGCAGAGATGGATGCACCTTTCCCAAGAGGTGAATCTGCATGAGAACGTGTAACACACCGTTAAGACATAACACATTTTAGTTGGCTGCAGTGAGTAAAGCTTTTCAGCTCATGATTGGGATATGGCCAATTCGAATCCCATAATAAAATGCCTCTGCTATCCGGGTGGGAAAGATGGATTCTTCTCTTTCCCCCTCCAGGCAAAGCAACATTAGTCAACTGTGTGCATCTGTGAGCTCATGTATACAGAATAGGGCAGTCATCGGATGGGTGGGAATTGGATATAAATAAATTAGCGGAGTAAATTGGGTCAAAGGAAGCCACAGCTGTAATGTTACAATCAGTAACTGATTAACATGTTCTTGGTCAACCATAACACACAGAGTAAATAAAGAGAATATAATTATTATTCAGCCTGGAATTCATACAGTCTAATCTCCAGTGCATGTTTTTTAATATTTTAAATGTATATATATATATATATATATATATATTTTATAGTACATTCTGTGACTTTAGATCAACAACAGTTGATGGGTCCTGATGAAATCCGTTTGGAAGACCTAATTGCTTACATCATGACTGTTTGTAAACAACAAAATGATAAATCGTCATACATTGGCTCGTGGAGTGGGAAGAAACTTTCGCCGAGGTCTGGCGGCATCTGCAGCGAATTGTCTTCGACGGGAAATGTTTATACGCAGCCAAACTGAGGCAAGCGGAAAAATCGCAGAGCGTGGCTTTAAGTTGAAGAGTTTAGGATCTTTCACATTTTCACAATTAACTTTCTCACACAGGGAACCACACACTGCACCACACACTGCACATTATATCCCACCGTTCACTGTACTTACAAGCTCTGTCTAAAGTTGTAACTTTGACGGTAAACAGCTCTGGAACGTTTTTGGGTGTGGAACAAGCGAGGGATGATGAAGTGGATCTCCTATCCTTGCCTACTTGGGGGAAAAAAATTCCCTTCGATTTTATTCACCGTAAATCGGAGGGATGAGCTTGTTGACGGTGACTAACTGGGATTTTTTTTTTTTTTTTTTTAAACGAAGGATAGCAATTCACAACGGCGTGTGCCAAAGCTAGACGGGTTGTGGTTTGTGTGTTTGGGCAGGAGGCGAGACTGTTGGTGGGGGGTGGAAAGGAAAGGATGTATGGATGGAGACAGACAGAGAGAGAGAGAGAGGATGGTTAAGGCGGTTGGCTTGTTGTGCTGATCCGGTTTCTTAATACTATTCCTGCTCCTGGAATGCAGGCGTGGGGGTTGAGGAACCCAATCTTGCTGATCCGTCTGTGTATTCTGGTGAAAGCTTTTCCCACTGGGTAATTAACTTCGAAAAGAGCTCCGAGCACGCAGGAACGCGCACCTGCAAGACGCAAACAATCAAGGTGCACCAGGAGGAAGGACTTTGCGCAATCTGTGTTTGCTCTGGCCGCTCTCAGCGCTCGAGGGTGTGGTGCGAGTGTGATCATTCCCGTGGTCAGCGGAGATATTTTCTGTCTTCTTGTCGACGCCCTGGAACGCAACGTCTCCCCTTTACACACTCGCAACTCTGGTCTCCTGTCTCGGGGTTTGCAAAGTCTGCATTCTACCCACACAGGGCTCGACCACATCTAAGACGAGTTAATTCAAGCGGTAGGCCCCGAGGACACACGCATACACACCAAATCCTAAGTGTGTAATCACGCAAGCTGACAAACACATTGCGAGGCATGCTTAAAAGCACCATTAGATTTGAATGTTTGCAAGAACACACACACATTCAACAAGTCGGGCTTGCATTTGAATATGTGCACAAAGAAACCACACACGAAAAAAAACCCAAACCATACAACGCACAAAAGAACCACACATGCTAGATTTCTACAGCGCTAAGCCGACGTGTTCTGTCTCTGGCAAGCCACAGGCTTCCTTTGTTGCGGCAGCGTGTTTGAAAAATCGCTGCAGGGAATCCGAATGGGTTTTTACCGCTTTGCTGCTTCGCACTGGCAATGCGTCTTTTCGTAACCACCAAGCCACCGATTTCACAGAAATCCAACCAGCAGCACACAAAAATATGCATGTCTGGGTTGACAAAAATGGGAATTTTTTTTGCCCCCTTGTTCGCATATTTCAGCTCCACTAAAACCTCAAACAGGTGCTGCGAGTCGTGACAGAAAGTCCCGATTATTTTAATCATTTCCTAAAATGAATTCTCCATGCATTCGTTTTTTGTATTTGTGGCTGGACATTGTAGGCGATGGTTGCCTCACAAGGTCAGGCTGGATTTTATCACTGCGGGCGTTATTTCAGACCCCGAGGCAGCCTCCTCCCTCGCTACAGCCTTACAGAATCATAAATCTGCTGGCTGTTCTATCCTCCCTCTCTCTGTATCTTCTTCTCCATCTCTCCCTCTCTCTCTCCGGTGCTATCTGTATCACCCCTGGGCTGTTGGACGGTTTTGTCAAGAACACCTGCTCCACTGAAAAATATGACGTGTTCTTTCTTCTAAGGGAGTAAAGCATGATGAAAATCTCAATCTCAAAAAAAAAAACCAAAAAAAAAAACCCCAAGCCTTTTGAATCCACAAAGTCCCCTCTGTTGTCCTGAAGAATTTCTGGTGTCTAGACCTATTTGTCTTTGGGTCTTACACCACACAAAACCCTATAAGCATTGTGCAAATAAAGCAACAGACACACAACAATCTCCAAGATGCCTGAGAGTCAAGTAGCTTGATCTATCTGACCTATCAAGTTAAAGCCACCTTGCTCGGAAACTTTTTTTTTTCCCGGGTGTTTTTCCAAGGCACTGTTTTGATTCTGCCGTTTCCCACAGCGTCAGATCGGCCTTTACAATCTAATGTTAACTTCAATAGCTATGACAGGCATGTCATAAAACACCAGATATCATCACTTGACTAAATAGGGAAGGGAGGAAAAAAAAAAAAATCAAGTCTTATTCTTGGCCAGACGGACGATTTCTGTTTTTGGTCATGAATGTAGCGGCAGCTTGCCGGTCAACCTTTGCCAAAGACACTTTATAAACCATGTGGCCTTCTTAAACGAGCGAGAGGGAAGAAAAAAAGGGCAGGAAATAGTTTAATGTAGAATAGAGACAAAAGAGACATTATGTCAGGAGGAAAATCGGAGAACGAAGTCCACTTCTTTCTTGATGTTTTCTCTCGTTGCGGAGGTTGTATGATTAGGGGGCAAGTTACTGTAAGAACCCTCGAAGGACACTACGAACCAGTGGTCCATTTTCCATGCTAACATAAGGCCTTCGTGGAGCTGACACGATTTATGACCGACATGAACCTCTAGCACCTGAGATGGCTTAACTGCGATTTAAAGTGTGCCATAATTCAAGGCGCTTTAAGTCTACCACCTACCAAAAGCACTTCTTTTGGCCCAGGCATGAAGTGCTACATCTGCCTCCTAAAGAACATCCTTCAAAATGTGTATGCGGTATTCCAAGGCAAAGCGATTAGGGAAAAAGTCTCGGCTCGATGACGAGGACGGTGTCGACATGAGGTTTAGCCAGACGGGAGCTTGGAGTCATTTTAGATAAGCCAACACAGAGTTGAGGTACTTCCTCGGATGTATGCACACACTTATTATACCATCCATCATCCCGGTTTGATCAAATCCCCTTGTAGACATGAATAAGGCTGTCAGTGAGGCAGACAGATAGACTGGACTACCGTGGTCCCTCATGACAGGCACATTGTGTGTTCTGATGTGAGTGGGAGGGTTAGAGGTAGTGGCGAGTGCTAAGGAGATGAGATCGGAGATTCCGCAGCAGATCATGCAGCTGTGAAAAGGCAGGAATGTCTGGTTCAAAGCTGTAGACCAAGATCTCCATAATACTCCATAATAATGACCTTACAGACCGTGCCATGACAGAGAGATAAAGATAGAAAGAAAGAGTCGGATAAAGGTTCAGAAGTACCGTGTGAACGTTAGCGCTTGTATCTGTTTACTGCTCCAAATACACCGTGCGGCCAAAAGTATGTACACCTGACCGATCACACGTCTTTTTGAACATGCCATTCAAGATTTAGTCTTCCTTTACTGACAATGCGCTTCACTTTTCTGGGAAGGCATTCCCACTAGAGTTTGTGAGCTCTGGCTGTGGGGATTTTTGCCCAGTCAGCCACAAGAACATTAGTGAGATCAGGAATTGATGTCGGGCGAGGAAGCCTGGGGTTCAGTCTGCATTCCAAGTCATCCCAAAGGAGTTGAGGTCAGGGATCTGTTCAGGCCACTCGAGTTCATCCACACCAACCTTGTGTTCATGGACCTTGCTTTGTGCACAGAAGCAACGCCATGCTGGAACATGTTTGGGCCCCACAGTTCGAGTGAAAGGAAATCTTAATGCTATAGCATACAAAGACATTTCAGACAATTCCTTGCTTCCATCTTTGTGTCAACAGCTTGGGGAAGAAGCCCATATTGTTGTGATGATCAGGTGTCCACATCCTTTTTTGCCATATAGTGTATCTGCATTTGGATTTAAATCAAAAATGGGCGTGGCCTAAAAAAAAGGTTGAAATATCAGCACTGTCAGCATGGTGTACGATTTGTCGACCTCTGTTCCATCACTCTAAGTAATTATTGCTTTCAATTACAGGATCCTGCACAGTTGTAATTTATTATTTATTTTATAATTTAATTAAAAAATGAACTGACTCTTTCCGCAAATACAAACAAACTACTAGCCTAATTAAACCTTCGCAAACCCTGACCAGGCAGTTACTAAGGATACAAGAATGGGTGATGTAAATGCATCCCATGAACATGGACTTTCTCCAAGCTCTGTATCTGATCACTTGCTCGTGCCCCCATGAGAGTAAAAACCTCCTTGCACACATTTTTTGTGATGTCCTACAGGATCCCAGTACTTTATAGTGATCTCCTATTTATATCTGTTTAAAAACATATTATCTGTTCAAATCCAAACAACTTATTCATATACGGTTACATCCACGGACGCCAAATATCCGTCCAGATTCTTCCAGGTTGGTTCAATAATAAGCTTATTACTCCATGCCACTTCTTATTAATGTTACACTCAAGAATACAGATTCATTATTGTGTATATATGGTGCCCAGGTGGAATTGCTGACCACACATAACCATCTTTGAGAAATCCACCGCAGACTCATTTCCCCCCCCCCCGTCAAACAGTGCTTTTCTTCATGCCTGTGGAATCCCACTTATTCCGAGTGACCAAAATTATTTGTGACTAATTGTTAACAAATGGCCGAAACCCAGGGGCGAAGGTAGCGTTTTGGCTCCGAGCTTCTCGATACATTAGCTTTATTGAAGAAGAAAAAAATAAAAAATAAAAAGAAATTGGAAGACATCCATCTTGTGCTCTGTTAATTAGCTTTGTAAATGGGCCAGCGTGTGGACTGGCTGTGTCCTCGTGTTATTTTAACTCCCTGAACGGTGTCAGAGTCGTGGCTGTGTGAAGTTTTAAACATTTCCTCAATTGCTCTGGAGGGTGAAGGTCTACAGTGACTAATAAATTAGACAGTACAAAAAAAAAAACGTGAAAAATCATAATGATGATAAACTAACATGACTACTTTTTTTTGTATTTTTGGCGTTTTCCAAAATCATAATCGTCTCCAACCTTTTACTGCTTAAATGTATGTTTTCGTTCAATGGATCTTCAGATACATCATGTAATACCTCCTTATGGTGCTGTTCAACATTAGAAATGATTCAGATTTTCTGCAGAAGGTTTTCCAAAAGTCCTCTCTACTCATGTCAGTAGCTGCATAACATGAGATTCACTGTCTCTGTGTTGGGGTTTTTTTTTGTTCTTGGGTTTGTTTTTTTGCATTCAGTCATTTCATGTTTTTTTTTTTAAAAATTTTTTTTTTTTTTTTTTTAAAGAATTCAATATTCTTGCCCTTATGGCTTGGACATTTTCTGGACAAAATACACTGTAGTTTGAACATACCATCTGTCTGCTATTCTAGTAAATCCACATTTGATGTCTGGAACTCCCCCCCCCCCCCCGCCGCCCTAACAATCCAACAACCCGTCAACGTTTGCATAATTATCACTTGGCATCTACGTATATTAGAGGTAATTTACCGCAGTACTGAGCTTAAATTTGATTAGATGTAGGCATGCAGCCAGGATGCAGTAATACTGCACATTGTCAATTCAGGCTTACTTAATATTATTGACTTTTTAACATTGACTTTTTTTTTTTTATTTGGCTACCTTTGGGTTTTGAAAATCCTGTCATGTTTGTAGTCCGACAAATAACACGTAAAACTGTTGTTTTTCTAACGCTGAACTCGACTAGAGTTTGTAACTCCTAATTCCTCACCTCCGACCAGGAAAAAAAAAAACCCCAGAGAAACGTCCCCTCAACTTGGAATTCCTACTCGGGAACTTGAGATGGTCTTCTCGAGTGATGTCAGATCGACATGGCTGCTAACAGCATCATTACCTTTAAAAGAGTTATGCTGTATATACTAGTATTAGCATTCGATCGATCAACGAACAGACATACGTGCCTGTTAAACACTGACAATATACAGTTTGCTATTTTGACAAGGAAACTATACATTAATCATCACTTAGCTTATCTTGTTGATAATTAAAGACGAACGTTGATGCGCACTTGTAGCGCAGTTGCGTGTAGGATGAAAATGGCGGCTTTTTAAGCTCTGACTTTCCACTTCCGAGGCAAGACAAACGCAGAATTCTATGCGAAGAAAAGAATTCCGCTGTGCCGTAATGTACATGTGACAAATA
>NC_071274.1:3368925-3371425 GCF_023375685.1 Ictalurus furcatus
AGGAATAACTCAGGCTAGGAAGGAAACAGGAAGCAGGTAGTCCAAGTGCAGAATTGTGGGAACCAGACTGCCGGGATTGTAAGAGTGGTTATCAGAAAAGATGACGGCGAGTGATCGATGGGAATAGGGCAGCACCTCCAGCGAGAACATGTGGGTGAGAACATGTAGCGCTGAGGTGCTTCCAAGCCGTACTGTCTGGCTGACGTCTTTTTGTTTTCACAGTAGAGATTTCAGGGGTCCGGCGAAGGCGAAGCAAAGACAAGGGCTGCCTCGTTCGCGAATTTGGCGAGCCAGGCGGCCAGCGGGAGGTGAAAGGCGTTTAAATCTGTGGTGACATGAAGGATAACAAACACCGCAGAGCGAGCTAATCACCGGCCTCCTGTGCTCTGAAGAAGCCTGAAGAATTACAGCGCCAGCGCCCGGCGAGAGCAAACAGCCCTCTGTTTAAACTTTCATCCCGCTCCCGCTATTCATCCTGCCCACTGCGAGACGGAGCGAGAGAGAGAGGAACGATGAAAGAAGCTCTTTTCAGGCTGTGAGTGATCGAGTCCTCCACCTCCTTTCTCTGCCCCCAAACTCCCCATAGCATTTATCACCTGGTGGGTGATGCCCCCCTCCCTGACGCCCCGTAAAAAAGCCCGTTCACAAAGAACAGTGGCATCAATTGACATTGGACTTCTTTGACATTGGGCTCTTGACGGCGAGTTCGCCCGGTGGAACACTGGAGCGGATTGTGCTGGAGGAAATGGGAGCAAGAACCCCTGAAAACCGCAGAGATCTCACGCCGTATATCACTCGCCTTCTTCAGCTCTGCTCTCGTCTTGTCTCGTCTCGTCTCGTCCCTGTCGTTCCCCTCTCGCGCTCACGAAAAAAACGTGACAAACCCGTTCAAGATTTTAAGGGTAAGCAAGCAAGCCGGAGAACATGCCAAGAGAAATTCCACTGGTCCAGGAGAGATTGGTAGAGAGGCACATGGCGTGCCAATACTACTCAAAACAACTTCTCCATAAACACCACAGCTGCTGGAGTGGCTGGAACAGGAATCCAAAACGCTTAAACCCTTAAACACTTCACCGCCCACGGCTAAGCTTAGCCCTTACAAAGGTACACGCAAGCTACTGAACACTCCGCTGATCACTCTGCTTCACTCTGAGCTGCACAGTAGCGTTAAATGTCTTCGTAGGGTAAGCTAAGAAGACATGTAAGGAATAAAACACCACAGGACATGCAGTTATAGGAAAATAATCAACGACTGGGTGGAGCGATGCAACCTGACATGATGCTGTCACCACGCCCAAGTCGATTATCGGAGAAGGTTTTGGCTGAATGCGCGTCGCGACGAGGTCACATGACACGTCTTGGCCCAAATCTGCAGATAACGCGAGCTCCTCCGAGAATATCGCGGGGCGTGCTCGATTTTGCGTTTAATTTCCGAGATCGCGAAAAAACCACAGTCTTCGGATGACTGGCGGAAAAGTCACAGGTTACAGCTTTACCTCTGACCGTTACATCGCGCTGACACTGGAGACTCCTTCCAAAAATGTTCAATACACGTGACCTTACAGAAAACCTCAACATGTCAACGGCTACACATGTTCTTTGTTAAACAACATTTGTAAATCTGTTTATTATTTTGATTTGAAGAATGCCCGACTGTGAATATAGTGTTACTATGGAAACGATACCGTATTACAACAAGTGCGTGAATACTTGTGATTTTCCAAAACCGAAAACAAAAATTCTAACATAATTATATATAATTTTTTTGGTTCGCTTTTGACAAGCGGCTTTAATACGGGGCGCGTCTTTGCGTACGTGATTTTCACGAGAATCCCTAACAAGAAAAGGTTTTTGTTTCAATTCTTTCAGTATATAAAGAAACACCAAATTTCAGGCATTTGTGGTAATTAAAGTGAAAGAAAGAAAGAAAAAAATTCCGCACAGAAGTATGTAAACCAAACATGCAGTTGGATCAAATGCAAATTGTAATCAGATAAGATTACGGTTTAAGTAATCTAAAAAAATTTCGTTACCGATTAAATCTTTAGTCGTGTAATTTGTAATCAGGACTGAATTACATTTCAACCCGGCATTGGTGAGATCCTTGCTCGAGGGTCAGACGATGGACGTGCTGGGATTTGAACGCAAACCTTGTCCTTATCTGTTACTAGTTAATATTCTACTTCTGTTTTCAATCCACAAGTGGCGTGGAAAATTCCAGATGAGTAAGAGTAGCACTAATAATCCGAACCGAGCACTCGAGGAACCGTTGATGGTGAATTAGCTAGCCTGGGGTTTGACCTCAGTCTTACGGCGAAAACCAGATGTGATCCGATCGATAGACTCTTTCTATCTCGCTCTCTTTCTCTTTGCGTTTCTCTCTCATGGAGAGGAAACGCCGATATTTATTTAGGTTAGGAGAATATACACTGGTGTGTCTTTGATGCAAATCCCCCTCCCTCTTTCTCACGCAGGCTTGTGGTTAGCCGAGTGGGAGCCG